>NC_091543.1:9940000-9977500 GCF_030788295.1 Drosophila virilis
CCAGAACGACATAATACCTCAGGTAATTGCTCCGCGTGGAGATATGACGTTCCAAAACGACATAACTCCACGCGGAGATATGACGTTCCAAAACGACATAATATCTCGGGTAATAGCTCCGCGAGGAGATATGACGTTCCAAACGACATAACTCCACACAGACAGACAGACAGACAGACACAGACAAACACACTCACAAGCACACCACACACACACACACACACACACACACACACACACACACACACACAAACACACACGCGTATTTTTGTGTAAAAGTTTAAAACATGAAGAGCAGAAAATATGAACTACTGATTAATATGAAATATATTGAAATAAAATAATTTCCAAACTAATTCCAAAAGCTATGGCTATATCAATAGTTCTTTTTTAAGAAGGTATATTTGCTTTACAGGTCTTAACGCGGCCAAAAGGTTGGTTAACTCGAGCGTGGTTAACTCAGACCCGTAAATTTATAAGCTTTTTGTGTGTTTTATATGATTTATCGGAGCGTCGAACTAACAAAAGTGACGTCGCCAGTTCAAGCCCAGCGGCAATCATCAATTTTCAGATAAGTTTATTTAACTTTCTTTTCCTTTTTAACAGAAATATAAAACAAAGTTAATTGGCAACTTAAAATTTCATTTTCAACTTCCATGCGTAAAGTTTTGGGTTCGAGCCTCTGTTAAGAGTCAAGAGAATGCATATATTTGTGAGCTTCTTCTTCTAGCCTGCAATCTATGACTTGCACTATTCAGAGCTTTACCAAGGTTTCCATCTTGAGCAATACGAAACACAACCAGGACAAACGAAAGCTTTTTATAAACTTTTTTAAGCATAAACTAAAAGCTTAAAGACTTTTACTCAAATCGCTTGTGACTTGGGAGCTTACAATTGCCGTGCTATGAAACCTTCCGGGTTCTTAGCTATTTCTTAAAGCCGAAAGCGACAGCAGCTTTGCCAGCTGCACAACCCATCAATCATAGCTTTCAGAGCTTTTTGTTTGTCAAGCTCTTGCAACATGTTGCACATGCGATTTGAAAAATTTGTGTGTTCGAGCCGCGTGCGTGACACGACGTTTGATACGTTGCTCAAAATAAACTAACTAAAAGACATGAATATAAAAAGTTAACAAAATATAAGCTTGATGCGTAATATGTTCAAATTGATGCTCTTTTTATACCCTGAACCCATTAAAAATGGGTATAAGGTTATATTGTATTTGTGCAAAATCCAAATGTATGTTACAGGCAGAAGGAAGCATATCAGACCCCATAAAGTATATATATTCTTGATCAGCATCAATAGCCGAGTCGATCTAGCAATGTCCGTGCGTATGTATGAACACAAGGATCTCAGAACATATAAGAGCCATAGACTGAAATCTAAGATGTAGGTGCTCCTAATGCTTGCGTAGATCGAGTTTGTTTCTGATCATCGATAACTTACTCCGTTTCCAAGCAATCGATAAAAATCGATATCGATATCCAGTTTTTTTGGGCAATTTTGTTAAATAGTAAGAGCTACAGTCACGAAACATGATATGTTGCTAGAGATATGACGTTCCAAAACGACATAATATCTCGGGTAGTAGCTCCGCGCGGAGATATGACGTTCCAAAACGACATAACTCCGCGCGGAGATATGACGTTCCAAAACGACATAACTCCGCGCGGAGATATGACGTTCCAAAACGACATAACTCCGCGCGGAGATATGACGTTCCAGAACGACATAATATGTCAGGTAATAGCTCCGCGTGGAGATATGACGTTCCAAAACGACATAACTCCACGCGGAGATATGACGTTCCAAAACGACATAATATCTCGGGTAATAGCTCCGCCCGGAGATATGACGTTCCAAAACGACATAACTCCACGCGGAGATATGACGTTCCAAAATTAAATAATATCTCGGGTAATAGCTCCGCGTGGAGATATGACGTTTCAAAACGACATAAAACCTCAGGTAATAGCTCCGCGTGGAGATATGACGTTCCAAAACGACATAACTCCGCGCGGAGATATGACGTTCCAAAACGACATAACTCCGCGCGGAGATATGACGTTCCAAAACGACGTAACTCCGCGCGGAGATATGACGTTCCAAAACGACATAGCTCCGCGCGGAGATATGACGTTCCAGAACGACATAACTCCGCGCGGAGATATGACGTTCCAGAACGACATAATATCTCAGGCAATAGCTCCGCGTGGAGATATGACGTTCCAAAACGACATAACTCCACGCGGAGATATGACGTTCCAAAACGACATAATATCTCGGGTAATAGCTCCGCGCGGAGATATGACGTTCCAAAACGACATAACTCCACGCGGAGATATGACGTTCCAAAACGACATAATATCTCGGGTAATAGCTCCGCGCGGAGATATGACGTTCCAAAACGACATAATATCTCGGGTAATAGCTCCGCGTGGAGATATGACGTTCCAAAACGACATAACTCCACGCGGAGATATGACGTTCCAAAACGACATAATATCTCGGGTAATAGCTCCGCGCGAAGATATGACGTTCCAGAACGACATAACTCGCGCGGAGATATGACGTTCCAAAACGACATAATATCTCGGGTAATAGCTCCGCGCGGAGATATGACGTTCCAAAACGACATAACTCCACGCGGAGATATGACGTTCCAAAACGACATAATATCTCGGGAAATAGCTCCGCGCGGAGATATGACGTTCCAAAACGACATAACTCCACGCGGAGATATGACGTTCCAAAACGACATAATATCTCGGGTAATAGCTCCGCGCGGAGATATGACGTTCCAAAACGACATAACTCCACGCGGAGATATGACGTTCCAAAACGACATAATATCTCGGGTAATAGCTCCGCGCGGAGATATGACGTTCCAAAACGACATAATATCTCGGGTAATAGCTCCGCGCGGAGATATGACGTTCCAGAACGACATAACTCGCGCGGAGATATGACGTTCCAAAACGACATAATATCTCGGGTAATAGCTCCGCGCGGAGATATGGCGTTCCAAAACGACATAATATCTCGGGTAATAGCTCCGCGCGGAGATATGAAGTTCCAAAACGACATAACTCCACGCGGAGATATGACGTTCCAGAACGACATAATACCTCAGGTAATTGCTCCGCGTGGAGATATGACGTTCCAAAACGACATAACTCCACGCGGAGATATGACGTTCCAAAACGACATAATATCTCGGGTAATAGCTCCGCGAGGAGATATGACGTTCCAAAACGACATAACTCCGCGCGGAGATATGACGTTCCAAAACGACATAACTCCGCGCGGAGATATGACGTTCCAAAACGACATAATATCTCGGGTAATAGCTCCGCGCGGAGATATGACGTTCCAAAACGACATAACTCCGCGCGGAGATATGACGTTCCAAAACCACATAACTCCACGCGGAGATATGACGTTCCAAAACGACATAATATCTCGGGTAATAGCTCCGCGTGGAGATATGACGTTCCAAAACGACATAACTCCGCGCGGAGATATGACGTTCCAAAACCACATAACTCCGCGCGGAGATATGACGTTCCAAAACGACATAATATCTCGGGTAATAGCTCCGCGTGGAGATATGACGTTCCAAAACGACATAACTCCGCGCGGAGATATGACGTTCCAAAACGACATAACTCCGCGCGGAGATATGACGTTCCAAAACGACATAACTCCGCGCGGAGATATGACGTTCCAAAACGACATAATATCTCGGGTAATAGCTCCGCGCGGAGATATGACGTTCCAAAACGACATAACTCCGCGTGGAGATATGACGTTCCAAAACGACATAACTCCACGCGGAGATATGACGTTCCAAAACAACATAACTCCGCGCGGAGATATGACGTTCCAGAACGACATAATATCTCAGGTAATAGCTCCGCGTGGAGATATGACGTTCCAAAACGACATAACTCCGCGCGGAGATATGACGTTCCAGAACGACATAATATCTCAGGTAATAGCTCCGCGTGGAGATATGACGTTCCAAAACGACATAACTCCGCGCGGAGATATGACGTTCCAAAACGACATAATATCTCGGGTAATAGCTCCGCGCGGAGATATGACGTTCCAAAACGACATAATATCTCGGGTAATAGCTCCGCGCGGAGATATGACCTTTCAAAACGACATAACTCCGCGCGGAGATATGACGTTCCAAAACGACATAAAACCTCAGGTAATAGCTCCGCGTGGAGATATGACGTTCCAAAACGACATAACTCCGCGCGGAGATATGACTACAAACTACAAACTACAAACTACAAACTACAAACTACAAACTACAAACTACAAACTACAAACTACAAACTACAAACTACAAACTACAAACTACAAACTACAAACTACAAACTTCAAACTACAAACTACAAACTACAAACTACAAACTACAAACTACAAACTACAAACTACAAACTACAAACTACAAACTACAAACTACAAACTACAAACTACAAACTACAAACTACAAACTACAAACTACAAACTACAAACTACAAACTACAAACTACAAACTACAAACTACAAACTACAAACTACAAACTACAAACTACAAACTACAAACTACAAACTACAAACTACAAACTACAAACTACAAACTACAAACTACAAACTACAAACTACAAACTACAAACTACAAACTACAAACTACAAACTACAAACTACAAACTACAAACTACAAACTACAAACTACAAACTACAAACTACAAACTACAAACTACAAACTACAAACTACAAACTACAAACTACAACTACAAACTACAATCTACAAACTACAAACTACAAACTACAAACTACAAACTACAAACTACAAACTACAAACTACAAACTACAAACTACAAACTACTGGAACGTCATATCTCCACGCGGAGCTATTACCTGAGACATTATGTCGTTCTGGAACGTCATATCTCCGCGTGGAGTTATGTCGTTTTGGAACGTCATATCTCCGCGCGGAGCTATTACCCGAGATATTATGTCGTTTTGGAACGTCATATCTCCGCGTGGAGTTATGTCGTTTTGGAACGTCATATCTCCACGCGGAGCTATTACCCGAGATATTATGTCGTTTTGGAACGTCATATCTCCGCGCGGAGTTATGTTGTTTTGGAACGTCATATCTCCGCGCGGAGTTATGTCGTTTTGGAACGTCATATCTCCGCGCGGAGTTATGTCGTTTTGGAACGTCATATCTCCGCGCGGAGTTCTGTCGTTTGGGAACGTCATATCTCCGCGTGGAGTTATGTCGTTTTGGAACGTCATATCTCCGCGCGGAGCTATTACCCGAGATATTATGTCGTTTTGGAACGTCATATCTCCGCGCGGAGCTATTACCCGAAATATTATGACGTTTTGGAACGTCATATCTCCGCGCGGATCTATTACCCGATATATTATGTCGTTTGGAACGTCATATCTCCGCGTGGAGTTATGTCGTTTTGGAACGTCATATCTCCACGCGGAGCTATTACCTGAGATATTATGTCGTTCTGGAACGTCATATCTCCGCGTGGAGTTATGTCGTTTTGGAACGTCATATCTCCGCGCGGAGTTATGTCGTTTTGGAACGTCATATCTCCGCGCGGAGTTATGTCGTTTTGGAACGTCATATCTCCACGCGGAGCTATTACTTGAGATATTATGTCGTTTCGGAACGTCATATCTCCGCGTGGAGTTATGTCGTTTTGGAACGTCATATCTCCGCGTGGAGTTATGTCGTTTTGGAACGTCATATCTCCGCGCGGATCTATTACCCGAGATATTATGTCGTTTTGGAACGTAATATCTCCGCGCGGAGTTATGTCGTTTTGGAACGTCATATCTCCGCGCGGAGTTATGTCGTTTTGGAACGCCATATCTCCGCGCGGAGTTATCTCGTTTTGGAACGTCATATCTCCGCGCGGAGTTATGTCGTTTTGGAACGTCATACTCCGCGTGGAGTTATGTCATTTTGGAACGTCATATCTCCACGCGGAGCTATTACCTGAGATATTACGTCGTTCTGGAACGTCATATCTCCGCGTGGAGTTATGTCGTTTTGGAACGTCATATCTCCGCGCGGAGCTATTACCCGAGATATTATGTCGTTTTGGAACGTCATATCTCCGCGTGGAGTTATGTCGTTTTGGAACGTCAAAGCTCCACGCGGAGCTATTACCTGGGATATTATGTCGTTCTGGAACGTCATATCTCCGCGTGGAGTTATGTCGTTTTGGAACGTCATATCTCCACGCGGAGCTATTTATTACCTGAGGTATTATGTCGTTCTGGAACGTCATATCTCCGCGCGGAGTTATGTCGTTTTGGAACGTCATATCTCCGCGCGGAGCTATTACCCGAGATATTATGTCGTTTTGGAACGTCATATCTCCGCGTAAAGTTATGTCGTTTTGGAACGTCATATCTCCGCGCGGAGCTATTACCCGAGATATTATGTCGTTTTGGAACGCCATATCTCCGCGGGGAGCTATTACCCGAGATATTATGTCGTTTTGGAACGTCATATCTCCGCGTGGAGTTATGTCGTTTTGGAACGTCATATCTCCGCGCGGAGCTATTACCCGAGATATTATGTCGTTTTGGAACGTCATATCTCCGCGCGGAGTTATGTCGTTTTGGAACGTCATATCTCCGCGTGGAGTTATGTCGTTTTGGAACGTCATATCTCCGCGCGGAGCTATTACCCGAGATATTATGTCGTTTTGGAACGTCATATCTCCACGCGGAGCTATTACTTGAGATATTATGTCGTTTTGGAACGTCATATCTCCGCGTGGAGTTATGTCGTTTTGGAACGTCATATCTCCGCGTGGAGTTATGTCGTTTTGGAACGTCATATCTCCGCGCGGAGTTATGTCGTTTTGGAACGTCATATCTCCGCGCGGATCTATTACCCGAGATATTATGTCGTTTTGGAACGTAATATCTCCGCGCGGAGTTATGTCGTTTTGGAACGTCATATCTCCGCGCGGAGTTATGTCGTTTTGGAACGCCATATCTCCGCGCGGAGTTATGTCGTTTTGGAACCTCATATCTCCGCGCGGAGTTATTACCTGAGATATTATGTCGTTCTGGAACGTCATATCTCCGCGTGGAGTTATGTCGTTTTGGAACGTCATATCTCCGCGCGGAGCTATTACCCGAGATATTATGTCGTTTTGGAACGTCATATCTCCGCGTGGAGTTATGTCGTTTTGGAACGTCATATCTCCACGCGGAGCTATTTATTACCTGAGGTATTATGTCGTTCTGGAACGTCATATCTCCGCGCGGAGTTATGTCGTTTTGGAACGTCATATCTCCGCGCGGAGCTATGTCGTTTTGGAACGTCATATCTCCGCGCGGAGTTATGTCGTTTTGGAACGCCATATCTCCGCGCGGATCTATTACCCGAGATATTATGTCGTTTTGGAACGTAATATCTCCGCGCGGAGTTATGTCGTTTTGGAACGTCATATCTCCGCGCGGAGTTATGTCGTTTTGGAACGCCATATCTCCGCGCGGAGTTATGTCGTTTTGGAACGTCATATCTCCGCGCGGAGCTATTACCCGAGATATTATGTCGTTTTGGAACGTCATATCTCCGCGTGGAGTTATGTCGTTTTGGAACGTCATATCTCCACGCGGAGCTATTACCTGGGATATTATGTCGTTCTGGAACGTCATATCTCCGCGTGGAGTTATGTCGTTTTTGAACGTCATATCTCCGCGCGGAGCTATTACCCGAGATATTATGTCGTTTTGGAACGTCATATCTCCGCGTGGAGTTATGTCGTTTTGGAACGTCATATCTCCACGCAGAGCTATTTATTACCTGAGGTATTATGTCGTTCTGGAACGTCATATCTCCGCGCGGAGTTATGTCGTTTTGGAACGTCATATCTCCGCGCGGAGCTATTACCCGAGATATTATGTCGTTTTGGAACGTCATATCTCCGCGTAAAGTTATGTCGTTTTGGAACGTCATATCTCCGCGCGGAGCTATTACCCGAGATATTATGTCGTTTTGGAACGCCATATCTCCGCGGGGAGCTATTACCCGAGATATTATGTCGTTTTGGAACGTCATATCTCCGCGTGGAGTTATGTCGTTTTGGAACGTCATATCTCCGCGCGGAGCTATTACCCGAGATATTATGTCGTTTTGGAACGTCATATCTCCGCGTGGAGTTATGTCGTTTTGGAACGTCATATCTCCGCGTGGAGTTATGTCGTTTTGGAACGTCATATCTCCGCGCGGAGCTATTACCCGAGATATTATGTCGATTTGGAACGTCATATCTCCACGCGGAGCTATTACTTGAGATATTATGTCGTTTTGGAACGTCATATCTCCGCGTGGAGTTATGTCGTTTTGGAACGTCATATCTCCGCGTGGAGTAATGTCGTTTTGGAACGTCATATCTCCGCGCGGAGTTATGTCGTTTTGGAACGTCATATCTCCGCGCGGATCTATTACCCGAGATATTATGTCGTTTTGGAACGTAATATCTCCGCGCGGAGTTATGTCGTTTTGGAACGTCATATCTCCGCGCGGAGTTATGTCGTTTTGGAACGCCATATCTCCGCGCGGAGTTATGTCGTTTTGGAACGTCATATCTCCGCGCGGAGTTATGTCGTTTTGGAACGTCATATCTCCGCGTGGAGTTATGTCGTTTTGGAACGTCATATCTCCACGCGGAGCTATTACCTGAGATATTATGTCGTTCTGGAACGTCATATCTCCGCGTGGAGTTATGTCGTTTTGGAACGTCATATCTCCGCGCGGAGCTATTACCCGAGATATTATGTCGTTTTGGAACGTCATATCTCCGCGTGGAGTTATGTCGTTTTGGAACGTCATATCTCCACGCGGAGCTATTTATTACCTGAGGTATTATGTCGTTCTGGAACGTCATATCTCCGCGCGGAGCTATTACCCGAGATATTATGTCGTTTTGGAACGTCATATCTCCGCGTAAAGTTATGTCGTTTTGGAACGTCATATCTCCGCGTGGAGTTATGTCGTTTTGGAACGTCATATCTCCACGCGGAGCTTTTACCTGAGATATTATGTCGTTCTGGAACGTCATATCTCCGCGTGGAGTTATGTCGTTTTGGAACGTCATATCTCCGCGCGGAGCTATTACCCGAGATATTATGTCGTTTTGGAATGCCATATCTCCGCGGGGAGCTATTACCCGAGATATTATGTCGTTTTGGAACGTCATATCTCCGCGTGGAGTTATGTCGTTTTGGAACGTCATATCTCCGCGCGGAGCTATTACCCGAGATATTATGTCGTTTTGGAACGTCATATCTCCGCGTGGAGTTATGTCGTTTTGGAACGTCATATCTCCGCGCGGAGCTATTACCCGAGATATTATGTCGTTTTGGAACGTCATATCTCCACGCGGAGCTATTACTTGAGATATTATGTCGTTTTGGAACGTCATATCTCCGCGTGGAGTTATGTCGTTTTGGAACGTCATATCTCCGCGTGGAGTTATGTCGTTTTGGAACGTCATATCTCCGCGCGGAGTTATGTCGTTTTGGAACGTCATATCTCCGCGCGGATCTATTACCC
Source organism: Drosophila virilis (assembly GCF_030788295.1). Classification (NCBI taxonomy): domain Eukaryota; kingdom Metazoa; phylum Arthropoda; class Insecta; order Diptera; family Drosophilidae; genus Drosophila; species Drosophila virilis. Next base: position 9,949,608 of record NC_091543.1, read on the forward strand.
GAGATATTATGTCGTTTTGGAACGTAATATCTCCGCGCGGAGTTATGTCGTTTTGGAACGTCACATCTCCGCGCGGAGTTATGTCGTTTTGGAACGCCATATCTCCGCGCGGAGTTATGTCGTTTTGGAACGTCATATCTCCGCGCGGAGTTATGTCGGTTCGGAACGTCATATCTCCGCGTGGAGTTATGTCGTTTTGGAACGTCATATCTCCGCGTGGAGTTATGTCGTTTTGGAACGTCATATCTCCACGCGGAGCTATTACCTGAGATATTATGTCGTTCTGGAACGTCATATCTCCGCGCGTAGTTATGTCGTTTTGGAACGTCATATCTCCGCGCGGAGCTATTACCCGAGATATTATGTCGTTTTGGAACGTCATATCTCCGCGTAAAGTTATGTCGTTTTGGAACGTCATATCTCCGCGCGGAGCTATAACCCGAGATATTATGTCATTTTGGAATGCCATATCTCCTCGGGGAGCTATTACCCGAGATATTATGTCGTTTTGGAACGTCATATCTCCGCGTGGAGTTATGTCGTTTTGGAACGTCATATCTCCGCGCGGAGCTATTACCCGAGATATTATGTCGTTTTGGAACGTCATATCTCCAAGTGGAGTTATGTCGTTTTGGAACGTCATATCTCCGCGTGGAGTTATGTCGTTTTGGAACGTCATATCTCCACGCGGAGCTATTACCTGAGATATTATGTCGTTCTGGAACGTCAGATCTCCGCGTGGAGTTATGTCGTTTTGGAACGTCATATCTCCGCGCGGAGCTATTACCCGAGATATTATGTCGTTTTGGAACGTCATATCTCCGCGTGGAGTTATGTCGTTTTGGAACGTCATATCTCCACGCGGAGCTATTTATTACCTGAGGTATTATGTCGTTCTGGAACGTCATATCTCCGCGCGGAGTTATGTCGTTTTGGAACGTCATATCTCCGCGCGGAGCTATTACCCGAGATATTATGTCGTTTTGGAACGTCATATCTCCGCGTAAAGTTATGTCGTTTTGGAACGTCATATCTCCGCGCGGAGCTATTACCCGAGATATTATGTCGTTTTGGAATGCCATATCTCCGCGGGGAGCTATTACCCGAGATATTATGTCGTTTTGGAACGTCATATCTCCGCGTGGAGTTATGTCGTTTTGGAACGTCATATCTCCGCGCGGAGCTATTACCCGAGATATTATGTCGTTTTGGAACGTCATATCTCCGCGTGGAGTTATGTCGTTTTGGAACGTCATATCTCCGCGTGGAGTTATGTCGTTTTGGAACGTCATATCTCCACGCGGAGCTATTTATTACCTGAGGTATTATGTCGTTCTGGAACTTCATATCTCCGCGCGGAGTTATGTCGTTTTGGAACGTCATATCTCCGCGCGGAGCTATTACCCGAGATATGTCGTTTTGGAACGTCATATCTCCGCGTAAAGTTATGTCGTTTTGGAACGTCATATCTCCGCGCGGAGCTATTACCCGAGATATTATGTCGTTTTGGAACGCCATATCTCCGCGCGGAGCTATTACCCGAGATATTATGTCGTTTTGGAACGTCATATCTCCGCGTGGAGTTATGTCGTTTTGGAACGTCATATCTCCACGCGGAGCTATTACCTGAGATATTATGTCGTTCTGGAACGTCAGATCTCCGCGTGGAGTTATGTCGTTTTGGAACGTCATATCTCCGCGCGGAGCTATTACCCGAGATATTATGTCGTTTTGGAACGTCATATCTCCGCGTGGAGTTATGTCGTTTTGGAACGTCATATCTCCGCGCGGAGCTATTACCCGAGATATTATGTCGTTTTGGAACGTCATATCTCCGCGCGGAGCTATTACCCGATATATTATGTCGTTTTGGAACGTCATATCTCCGCGTGGAGTTATGTCGTTTTGGAACGTCATATCTCCGCGCGGAGCTATTACCCGAGATATTATGTCGTTTTGGAACGTCATATCTCCGCGCGGAGTTATGTCGTTTTGGAACGTCATATCTCCGCGTGGAGCTATGTCGTTTTGGAACGTCATATCTCCACGCGGAGTTATGTCGTTTTGGAACGTCATATCTCCGCGCGGAGCTATTAGCCGAGATATTATGTCGTTTTGGAACGTCATATCTCCGCGTGGAGTTATGTCGTTTTGGAACGTCATATCTCCACGCGGAGTTATGTCGTTTTGGAACGTCATATCTCCGCGCGGAGTTATGTCGTTTTGGAACGTCATATCTCCGCGCGGAGTTATGTCGTTTTGGAACGTCATATCTCCGCGCGGAGCTATTACCCGAGATATTATGTCGTTTTGGAACGTCATATCTCCGCGTGGAGTTATGTCGTTTTGGAACGTCATATCTCCGCGCGGAGCTATTACCCGAGATATTATGTCGTTTTGGAACGTCATATCTCCGCGTGGAGTTATGTCGTTTTGGAACGTCATATCTCCGCGCGGAGCTATTAGCCGAGATATTATGTCGTTTTGGAACGTCATATCTCCGCGTGGAGTTATGTTGTTTTGGAACGTCATATCTCCGCGCGGAGCTATTACCCGAGATATTATGTCGTTTTGGAACGTCATATCTCCGCGCGGAGCTATTACCCGAGATATTATGTCGTTTTGGAACGTAATATCTCCGCGCGGAGTTATGTCGTTTTGGAACGTCATATCTCCGCGCGGAGTTATGTCGTTTTGGAACGTCATATCTCCGCGCGGAGCTATTACCCGAGATATTATGTCGTTTTGGAACGTCATATCTCCGCGTGGAGTTATGTCGTTTTGGAACGTCATATCTCCGCGCGGAGCTATTACCCGAGATATTATGTCGTTTTGGAACGCCATATCTCCGCGCGGAGCTATTACCCGAGATATTATGTCGTTTTGGAACGTCATATCTCCGCGTGGAGTTATGTCGTTTTGGAACGTCATATCTCCACGCGGAGCTATTACCTGAGATATTATGTCGTTCTGGAACGTCATATCTCCGCGCGGAGCTATTACCCGAGATATTATGTCGTTTTGGAACGTCATATCTCCACGCGGAGCTATTACCCGAGATATTATGTCGTTTTGGAACGTCATATCTCCGAGTGGAGTTATATCGTTTTGGAACGTCATATCTCCGCGTGGAGTTATGTCGTTTTGGAACGTCATATCTCCGCGCGGAGTTATGTCGTTTTGGAACGTCATATCTCCACGCGGAGCTATTACCTGAGGTTTTATGTCGTTTTGGAACGTCATATCTCCAAGCGGAGCTATTACCCGAGATATTATGTCGTTCCAAAACGACATAACTCCACGCGGAGATATGACGTTCCAAAACGAGATAATATCTCGGGTAATAGCTCCGCGCGGAGATATGACGTTCCAAAACGACATAACTCCGCGCGGAGATATGACGTTCCAGAACGACATAACTCGCGCGGAGATATGACGTTCCAAAACGACATAACTCCACTCGGAGATATGACGTTCCAAAACGACATAATATCTCGGGTAATAGCTCCGCGCGGAGATATGACGTTTCAAAACGACATAACTCCCCGCGGAGATATGACCTTCCAAATCACCACGTTTTTTTTGCGAAAATCGAAACTTTTTCGATGATTTTTTTTAATATCTCGGGTAAATAATGTCTGATTTTAAAATGTTATACCTTTTGGATGCGTAAGGATCCCTACCATCAATTGGCAGTCAAACAAATTCATCATCGATGGGTTGAAAAATGTTGTTGGCAAAAAACCGATTCGTTCGTAAATTCAACCTTTTTGATGATTTTTTGGAATATTTCGGTCAAATAATGTCCGATTTTGCAATTTCCTACCAGTTTTGACTCGTAAGGATCGTTTCTATCGATTGGCATCAAAAAAAGAAAATCCAAAATTTTGACCCAAATCGACAAAATGGCACGCTTTTTTTTTTCAAAATAGAGGTCGGTGCGAAAATCGAAACTTTTTCGATGATTATACCCTGAACCCTTTAAAAATGGCTATAAGGGTATATTGTATTTGTGGAAAATCCAAATGTATGTAACAGGCAGAAGGAAGCATCTCCGACCCCCTAAAGTATATACATATATTCTTGATCAGCATCAATAGCCGAGTCGATCTAGGTAGGATGTAGGTGCTCCTAGTGCCTGCGCAGATCGAGTTTGTTTCCGATAATCGATAACTTACTCCGTTTTCAAGCAATCGATAAAAATCAATATCGCTTCCTGCTTTTTAGGGCAATTTTGGTAAATAATAAAAGCTAGAGTCCCCAAACTTGACATAAAGCTTCTAAAATAGAATATATATATGCGCCATTGCAACATGTCGCAGGCGAACATGTTCGACAGTTGCAACGCACAAGTTGGCATTGGCATCGCAGCCGCAAACGCCATTTCAGTTGACATTTGCAAACGCGACGCTGCAGTTGCTGGCGACGCTCGACTCGGCACTCAGCTCGGTTCGTTGTGGACGCTAAGTTTACATTTCGTAGTAGCAGCAGCAGTAGCAGTAGCAGTAGCAGCAGCAGTAGCAGTAGCGGCAGCAACAATAAAATCGAAAGCAATACGCCAAACAAAAGCAACAAAAGTCGTTAAAAAGAACGCGCTGCAGTGTGAGGCGCCAAGGCTTGTTCTTGCTGCTGCCACTGTTGTTGTATTTGTTGTTGTTGTTGTTGTTGTTGTTGTTGTCATTTTACGCCAATTGCTGCTGCTATTGTTGCTGCTCAGATTCTCGCTCCATTCGCTTCATTCCGTTCCACTCGCCATTTTGTCGGCAACGTGCGTTGTGGGGCGCGTGTGTGGAAGGTGGAAGCGAAATTTGTGTTGTGTGCTTTTTGTTTTGTTTTCATGTGTGCGTCTCTGCGCGTCTGTGTGTGCGTCTGTGTGTGTGTGCGTCTGTGTGTGTGTGTGTGTGTGTGTGTGTAAACATCTATATATATTTTTCGGCGTTTTTTTTTGTTTTTGTATTGTTGTTGTTGTTGTCGCTGTTAGTTCATGCTGTTATTATATTGCTGTTGCTTTTGTTGCTTTAAGTATTTTTAGTGCTCGCGTGCGAAATTTGGTGTCAAAGTGAAAAAAATAAACATTTACGTGAGATGTAAGTAGAAGAGAGGCCTTGAAATGTCCTAAAACAGGCCAAGAAAACAACAACAACAAATAAAAAACGGCAAATAAGAGAAAATCAATGCGCGTGCCGAGTGTATGTGTGTGTGTGTGTGTGTGTGGTGTGTGTGTGTTCGGCCAGAGCCAAAGAAAATCCATAAAGCGCGCTGTGAAGCTCGTCGCAGTCGAGCTATGCGAATAATTTATAAGATTGAAATTAAAGACACCAAAAAGCGCTTTCTATGTATGTGTACGTGTAACAGTGTGCATGTCTGTGTGTGTGTATGTGTGTGTGTCTCGCATGCCTAGAAAGCAACCGCAAGAGCCAAAAAGAAGACAGCGCAAACAATTTCTTGGCAGCTGCCCCAACTGCCGACTGCATGGGACAAGCGAAATGCCGAAATGCTTGGCCCGCGGCCGCACCCGCATTTCGCACCCATACCCATTCCCCATCCACAATACAACCCGCCTCTGCCGCAGGCACCCCTTTGGGGCGCTGCAAAAATGTTGTAAACATGCGAGGCCGATGCTGACGCGGACGCCGCTGCCAAAGGCGCTGCCAACAGCAGCAGCAGCAGCAGCACACGGAACAGCTGATTCGCCTTTGGGCCACATTGGCACGCGCTGCAAAATGCATGTGACACACACACACACACACACACACACAGTCAAAGAGGCCTAAGGCGAGAGCGAAAGCCAAAGAGTGTGAGAATCGGCCATAGTCTTCTGTCAACTGTCAACACACTGCAGCAAAATGCAGAAAGTAACGAGTAAACAAGTAGCGAGTGCCATTCCAGCGAGTAAATAAACAATCGTATTCAATTGAATCCTTTGAAATTTGTACGCTGTAATATTACCAAAGAAAATGTTTACCTTATAACAAGAGATTTGACGCAAGCGAAATAACGAGTGTGCCAACGAATGCCTGCATGAATGCATACGCATTAAATACTATATTCATTGTGCTCTGATTCGTATTCATCAACTAGCTGACAGACTGAGGAAGTTAACTGCAGACATTGCACTCAATAGCGAGTGTGCTCCGAGCCCAATTTGAATATGTAGCCAATTATTCATCAAAAAGCTGACTAACAATGAGAGTCTATAAATATTTCAGGATGCCAAATATTATTCACGCTCCTGCATATATGCATATTGACAGTCGAAAATTGACGAGCGAGTGTCCCTGAATGAATTGGCTATTTGAGTGTATATATATATAATTCCTATTCAGCATATATTGGTGAATAAAAATTGAAAGCTTCATGCGGACTCATGAATGCACTCAAATTCCAGCAGCGAGTGGTTCACGTTTGAAAAAGAAATTATCTAGCAACTAAAACTGATAAACATTTCAATCAGACTCATGAATACACTCACTCACAGCATAGTTAAAATCTTTTATGATATAACTAACTAACAACCACGTACTTTGAATATATCAAGCATGCTTCATGCTCATGAATAAACTCAATTGCATTGCTAAGCTTCAGTTCAGCTGGCATATTACGTATACGCCATGCTGTCTGCCATTTGAAGCAAACATATTTCGTTGGCATGCACTCCATTTAAGCATCTTTGAGATACTTAGTGCAGTCACTGTGAGCCGCTTATTACACTCAGCGAAAAAGTAATTGCAGTTAATTCTGAGCAAAAGCTGAACTGGATGTATAAATCGAAAAGCAGCTACAACTAGTTGGGCATACACATGAGAGGCTCTGGCTGCAAATGAATATTTTTGCTTTTGCCCCAATTTTTTTTTAAATGTTTTTTTTCCCTTGATTGTTGGCGAGTGCCCTGATTTTTTCGTGCAGTGTAAACAAACGACGGCTGAGCCTGTCTCTATGCCAATCAACTTAACTATGTTTAACTTTCTGCAGCTACCCGCACAGTCTGACGAAACAACAACAACAACAACAACAACAATAACAGCAGCAAGGACGAGTTGGATCAGCCCGCTGAGAAGGAGGCGCTGCAGAAGCGGCACCATCAGCAGCAGCAGCAGCAGCAGCAGCGGCACACGCCAAGTTCAAAATTAACGCCTGACAATGACAAAGGGCTCCACTGGGCGGCCAACAGCAACAACGTGGCGCCCGCCAGCAACAGCAACAATCAAAACAACAACAGCAACGCCAGCAATAACAACAATCAATGAGCGCAGCACGAGCTGGCGTCGACGCTGCACAACAACAACAACAACAGCAACAACAATGCGAATGAGCCGCGCCTCGTTGTACGCCTCGCTGCCGGCCTGCGGCATATCCTGGCTGCTGTTCGTCCTGTGTCTGCTTAGCTGCCTCTGCTGTTACACAGGTAATTATTAACACGCTTGGCCGCTTGGCACGTGATTAGCATGCCACGGCCCCGCCCACAATCCATAGTAAGGCAATCGATATATTATGCTCACCTTGCTGATCAGCATGCTTCGCCTTTAAGTGTAGCTATCGATATATCGAAAGAGGTTTAATCGTTTCATTGCACCAAGCCAAAAGCAAGCGAGTCTGCTCGACTGCAAAATACCCTGTGACCCTCAGTCAATCTAAGACTTAAAGTTGAATAATATTAATCGATATTGCATAAATGGAACAACATATCGATAATTACCGATAATTGTTCCCAGTATCCATATATAAGCAGAATGCAAGTATCTTTTGTAGTTTCCGAGCTCGCACAGCTCAAACGGATGTGCAGTTCTTGCTGATCGAGAATATATATATATATATATATATACCTTGCAAAGCCGGGCATGCTGTCCACGAAACTATTATGGCCCTTTCAGCCATCTTCAATGAGTGCAGGGCATAAAGAATAGGCCATAAATATTTGCTTGCCAACAAATTGCCTCTTCAATGAAGGCAACTGCTACTTAGCAAAGCCGATAAATTCAATGGCCAAGTATTTATATGGCCAAGGGGCTTTTATCGTTATCGCATCGATTGTCAGCTGAGATTAAGGACTCAGCCTTGATAGTTCGCTCCAAGGGGCACAGGCCGAATAGTCAACAACGACGAAAACAATTGATCGAAAAATATGAAAACGGTATTAGAATGCGAAGCGGTTGGGGTTCAGGGAAAATGTGCTTAGGCCCCGGAAAAAAGAAAAAAACACTATAGACTCTAGCCTTGACATTGCACATGCAAAGTCGACTCGTTGGCTCGTTGGGGTTTTTTTTTTATTTTTTTCTGGTGCCCGTTTGCGCGGTTGCGCCAGTTGCCATGTCGCCGCCCAAAGCACCTGACGTCGACAGCTGGAGGCGTGGCACAAGGTGCCGCACTTAAATCCAAACACTTGTGCAACAGCAGCGAACGACATTAAAGTTGCAAGCTGGTCGGTATAAAAACCAAAAAAAACCAGTAAGAAACTTTTTATTAGCGAATCGAATGCGCATAGATAACAACTTCTAGAGTACAGAAACCCAATGGAATGAAATAATAAAATACCTTATTTATACCCTACTTTTTAGAGGGAACATGCAGTGCATTTTCATAGAAAGCTCTCAAGCATCAGATATTCTAGTCTAGACAGACTACTTTCTCCACTTCACTTTTCTCATATTTCAGATTTAGATACATCTCAATCGTTTCATGCTGTGATATTCATAAGCTTTAGGCCAGATACAAATGAAAAAGTTTTGGGAAATTGAGAAACGAAAAACTTAGTTCAGTTGTAATTCCACTCATTTTCCACTATAAAAACTAATTATTTAACTGTAATGATAAACTGTAATGATAAAACATCGGTGCGAAAATCGAAACTTTTTCGATGATTTTTTTTTTAATATCTCGGGTTATAACTCCGCGCGGAGATATGACGTTCCAAAACGACATAACTCCGCGATCACCAAATCATCACGATGCGAAAATCTAAACTTTTTCGATGATTTTTTGTTTAATATCTCGGGTAATAGCTCCGCGCGGAGATATGACGTTCCAAAACGACATAACTCCGCGCGGAGATATGACGTTCCGAAACGACATAATATCTCGGGTAATAGCTCCGCGCGGAGATATGACGTTCCAAAACGACATTACTCCGCGCGGAGATATGACGTTCCAAAACGACATAATATCTCGGGTAATAGCTCCGCGCGGAGATATGACGTTCCAAAACGACATAATATCTCGGGTAATAGCTCCGCGTGGAGATATGACGTTCCAAAAGGACATAATATCTCGGGTAATAGCTCCGCGCGGAGATATGACGTTCCAAAACGACATAACTCCGCGCGGAGATATGACGTTCCAAAACGACATAATATCTCGGGTAATAGCTCCGCGCGGAGATATGACGTTCCAAAACGACATAATATCTCGGGTAATAGCTCCGCGTGGAGATATGACGTTCCAAAACGACATAACTCCCCGCGGAGATATGACGTTCCAAAACGACATAGCTCCGCGCGGAGATATGACGTTCCAAAACGACATAATATCTCCGGTAATAGCTCCGCGCGGAGATATGACGTTCCAAAACGACATAACTCCCCGCGGAGATATGACGTTCCAAAACGACATAACTCCCCGCGGAGATATGACGTTCCAAAACGACATAATATCTCGGGTAATAGCTCCCCGCGGAGATATGACGTTCCAAAACGACATAATATCTCGGGTAATAGCTCCGCGTGGAGATATGACGTTCCAAAACGACATAATATCTCGGGTAATAGCTCCGCGTGGAGATATGACGTTCCGAAACGACATAGCTCCCCGCGGAGATATGACGTTCCAAAACGACATAACTCCCGCGGAGATATGACATTCCAAAACGACATAACTCCCGCGGAGATATGACGTTCCAAAACGACATAATATCTCGGGTAATAGCTCCGCGTGGAGATATGACGTTCCAAAACGACATAACTCCCGCGGAGATATGACATTCCAAAACGACATAACTCCCGCGGAGATATGACGTTCCAAAACGACATAATATCTCCGGTAATAGCTCCGCGTGGAGATATGACGTTCCAAAACGACATAACTCCCCGCGGAGATATGACGTTCCAAAACGACATAATATCTCGGGTAATAGCTCCCCGCGGAGATATGACGTTCCAAAACGACATAATATCTCGGGTAATAGCTCCCCGCGGAGATATGACGTTTCAAAACGACATAACTCCCCGCGGAGATATGACCTTCCAAATCACCACGTTTTTTTTGCGAAAATCGAAACTTTTTCGATGATTTTTTTTAATATCTCGGGTAAATAATGTCTGATTTTAAAATGTTATACCTTTTTGGATGCGTAAGGATCCCTACCATCAATTGGCATTCAAACAAATTCATCATCGATGGGTTGAAAAATGTTGTTGACAAAAAACCGATTCGTTCATAAAGTCAACCTTTTTGATGATTTTTTGGAATATGCCCATCAAATAATGTCCGATTTTGCAATTTCATACCATTTTTGACTCGTAAGGATCAGTTCTATCGATTGGAATCAAAAAAAGAAAATCCAAAATTTTGACCCAAATCGACAAAATGGCACGCTTTTTTTTTCAAAATAGAGGTCGGTGCGATAATCGAAACTGTTTCGATGATTATACCCTGAACTCATTAAAAATGGGTATAAGGGTATATTGTATATGTGCAATTTTGAATTAAGCATATAGTCGATTGGTTCCCACAATTCTAATGCCAACATGAAAAGGGTATATAGCTGCCGACTCGTTTGAAAATCAACAGCTTTTATGTGCCTCCTGTTGTTGTTGACGCACATGGCAAAGTTTATTGGCAAACTATTTTGTGGTATGGCATAACGTGTTGTCGTCGCTCCCACGAGGCGGCTCAAATTCTTTTGCAGCTCTTCAGAATTCTTCACTGTCACAACTTCAGTTGCACAATGCCAAGTTTTATTGCTCAGCTATTGAGTTATTGGGCGATAGAATCATTAGCCGAGGATGTCAGGGCCCAAAGCAGTTCTCGCCGCTGTCGCAGGCTTATGCTTAACCATTTAGACACTTACGTCCGCTTATGACTTACTAATTAGTTGGATTTTGGCCAACATTTAACTACAGCCTACATAAAGCTATGCTCTGCTAGCCCCAAAGGCGACACAATAGCCGCACATCAAGCATTCGAGGGCGGACGACGAAGAGACGATGGGTCGTCGAGTCAATTTGGATCGATAGTTGGGCTTACCCAACAGCAAATTACACAGCCAAACTGTCAAAGGGGCAAATGACAGACACACCAACACAAACACCCTTACGACAATTCCAAATAGCAATTGACAACGATAATTGCGTTGATGGACGGGCAATCAAAACCTTTTCACAGCCTGTGCACAAACGCATGCATAATTCAAGTGCTTGGTGTTGAAGAGAGCGTTCCGTTTACAGTTATTTGTTCGTTGGCAATCAATGAGTTGGCGAGTTCGTTCAATTATCTATTGCAAATAGTCCAATCGAGAATCCAAAATGAGTAGCCAATGCATGTGGTCCTAGCAAGAGGCAAAAGAAGATAGCCATAACGAGTATTCATAGCGAATAGCCATAACAAGAAGCGAAAACGAATTACCATAGCGAGTAGCTACAGCGAGTAGCCTTAGAGAGTACACATAGCGAGAGACCGAAGCGCGTAACCATATTCGTTATGATTACATAACGAGTAGCCATAACGAGCAGCCATATCGAGAAGCTAAAACAAGTAAACGTAGAGGGTAGCCATAGCTATTAGCAATAGCGAGTATTTATAGCGAGTAGCTAAAGCGACTCGTCTTAGCGAGAGGACGAAGCAGCAAGTATTCATTGTGAGTAGACTCAGCGAGAAGAAATAGCGACTAGCCCGAACCAGCAACAGCGAGTTGCCATCAATAGATCCAAGTGAGTGTCGCTAACGAGTTCTAGCGTTACGGGGCACATAGAAAGTAGCTTATAATGTAGTACAAATGTAAATATAACGAACGCCCCTTGTTGTCGCTTTGGCATATTTGGGCTTGACTTTTCTCACGCAATATTATTGGTAGTTGCGGCCAGTTTGACGACAGCTCAACTTGCATGCCTCAACGCGCATACGACACGTTGACAGCAAGGATGTAAAGCGTACAAAATTTGCATTGCATGCGACAGGGGGGCACGTTTCGCGTTCCACTAATTGCATTGCACATAGTATTCAAAATGGTTTTATAATCTTTGCTTCCGTTAACAATTCACCACCGGCAACAACTACAACAACAAGAAGGTTTCCTTCGGCTTGGCCCAAGCTATTTTCCCGCACACCCACAAAATCTCATTAGTGACGACCGATGATTACCAGCACACACACACGCTGTGGTCCTCGGCGAAAGGCACAAGTTGAAAAGTTGATGGCTGCACTCATTCAACGTCGTCGCCGTGACACTGCCTGACACGCCCCCTGACCCATGCCGCCCATGCCGCCCAACGCCCAACTTTTTGCACTTGCCTTTGCCATTGCGTGTATGTTCTGTTGTGTTGTGCTGTGCTGTGCTGTGCTGTGCTTTGTATTGTTGTATGTGCTAACCACAATTCTAATCATTTATGAACTGTTTCGGAATACATAAGTTTGCTGGCGACCAGTTTAATGGGCCATTGCGCAAATTACTGTTGAAATTGAGGCTGACATTGGAACAGCGGCAAGCGAATTGAAGTTGAAGTTCAAATCGAAACAGCAATTGAAATTAAAATGCCAGAGTTGCAAACGATATGGAACCACAAAAAGAAACGAAAAGCCATACCAAATTACAGTTGAAATTGAAACAGTTGAAGGTTTAAGTTCTAATTGAAACTTAATATTGAAAGAGCAGCTGAACTTAATTTGAAATTTAGCCAAAAATGAGAAAGAAGGAAATCAAATGAAAGTTGAAATTGAAATAACATCAACAGGGTTGAAATTGAAATGGAAAGAGCAGCAAAGTAATATTGAAATTGAATGCAGAAAGAAATCAAATTTAAGTAGATATTGAAACCAGGTTGAAGTTGAAAATTGAAATTTATATTTAGCTGCACTAAAATTGAAATTGAAGAGGGAAACGGAAAGAAAAAGAAAATCTAATTTATGTTGAAACTGAAAGAACCTAAAGCTAGCTGAAAATGAAATAGAATCAGCGGTTGAAAGACTTTGCAACCGCATTTTAATTGAAAAGACTATCGAACTAATATTGAAACTAAATCGAAAACGTATAGAAAAAAAAATGAAAAAAAAAATCAAATATTTGAATACAAAGAAATAACAATTGAAGATTCTATTAAAGTAACTTAGTTGAAATGAAAATTGAAATTGAATAACAATTTTAAGGGAATACAAGCAAAAATTTAAATATAGCCTATTGAGGCCAAGTTTCTGGGCCATGAAACCGCAATCATCCGTCTACAATATCTGAATAAATAATCAATTGACTTTAAGCCTTTTATCGGTTTGTATTTCATAAATAATGTGCACAATTTGCATGCAAGTTAGCATAAATAACGAAACATATATCAAATTGATTTGATTTGAGTGCAACTTCAATTTGCATATCCAACTTAAACTGTATTGATTGATTGACTTTAAACAAACGCAGCTCATGCGATGCCAAGCAGTTAATTACAATTTCAATTTAGCCAACAATCGTTGCGCTATTGTTATTGAAATGGCATTGAAATGCATTGAGAAACAAATTCCTGTGCCCAACTAATTGGCCGTGTCCAATGACAGCCAATTAAAAGCCTTAAAGGGAGAATACGATGAAAGTGCTTTTAGCTTTAAGCCAACTTGACTTAACTATACTATTAAATATTTATTGATTAGTTATTCGATAAAAGTTTTTTGTTTTTTCTTTAATTTTGCTTTTAAGTAAATGCTCTTAAGCCTCAAACTTGAACTGTCTATGGCATATATAGTACAGCAGAGATTCTAGCTCTTAAGTTGTTAATTTAAGTTAAGCTGAAAGAACATAAAGTCGCCTTTTAATGAGCGCTATTTTTATGGGCCTTAAAAGCTCGCAAAGCTTTAAAAACAACAAGTAAGAGGTTCTAGTCGGGAGCTCCCGACTAGCGGATACCCTGAACCCTCTTCTTCCCACATCAAATGCATATATATATTATATAAACTAGTAGCACCTACATCTAAAATTTCAAGTCTATAGCTCTCATATGTTCTGAGATCCTTGCGTTCATACATACGGACGGACGGACGGACCAACGGACAGACAGACGGACATGGCTAGATCGACCCGGCTACTGATGCTGATCAAAATTATATATACTTTATGGGGTTGGAGATGCTTCCGTCTGCCTGTTACATACATTTGGATTTTGCACAAATACAATATACCCTTATATATATATATACCCATTTTTAATGGGTTCAGGGTATAAAAATGGTAAAAATTGATAAAATTTTGCTACAAATTTGTAATCATCCATTTTTATTGTCCATGTCAAATGAGATGAGCAGCGAAATTGATTTTCTATGAAAATAGAACACTGGACTTTACATTTAATAGGATTTACGCTGCGCCCCTACGCGAGGGCGGCGCTGGGGTCGTGCTGGGGGGTGCTGCAGGTGGTGTTTAAGCCTCGAGGAGGTCACCAGCTAAATGTCATAACAAAAGCTATTTATAAGTGAGCCACATGGTTGCACATAAACGGCATCTGCCCACCTGCCCAATTGCCCAACGCCGGAGATAGCGGATCCCAGTCCGAGTCCGAGTCCGCGTCCGAGTCAGGGTGCAAGTCAGCGGGGCAGAGTGACAAGGGGGTCAGGTGGCTGTGGAAGGCAGCCAGGCGACGGCTCACGCAAGCCAACGGACATTAAAAAGTAATAAGCATAATTGTGGAATGTCACCATAGAAGCACAGACAGAGAGAGAGAGAGAGAGAGCGAAAAACATTTATGAAATGCAAACAGAGACAGACAAACAGACTGCTGCAGAGGCTGTGCAGAGTGTCTGTGCGAGGGAGCTGCTGGCTGAGAGGGGAATTGAATGTAAAGGCGCGTGACGTATACGACGCATTGGCCCAACTTTGACCCAGAGCAGCTAAATTGCTTGGCCGACAGCTGGCGCAAAAGTCGGGCGCTCGCTTTTAATTATTCAGCGATCTCATAAGGGCCACCCAACACACACTCAAGACGTTGACAGCAGCGTCGGCAGCAGCGTCGGCAGCAGCGTCGGCAGCAGCGTCGGCAGCAGCGTCGGCAGCAGCGTCGGCAGCAGCGTCGGCAGCAGCGTCGGCAGCGCTAGCACACAAATGTAGGCAGGCTAACCAAACAAAAGCACAGACAAAACAAACGCACAAACAACTGCATCGAAATGCAGCAGCCGACCAAATGTCGCACCCCACCCCACCACCCCTTCCCCGCCCCCTCCTTCCCAATAGCCCTTTGTTCGTTTGCCAAAACCCGCTGGCCAGCAGGGAGAGAGAGAAAGCGAACAAGCATACAAAATGTTGAATAGCAAAAAGTTTGCGGCACTTTTGCCGCCATCGCTGTCGCTGTCGCCGTCTACGTCGCCGTCGCCGTCGCTGTCGCTGCTGCCGTCGACGCCTGACGCATCGGTGGTTGGCAAAGTCCGTTCAGTCGTCCGGAAGTTGCTTACAACTTCGAACCGCGTTTTAAGTGTGCAGCGACTTCGACTGCTACTGCTACTGTAACTGTAACTGTAACTGTAACCGCACTTAGCTATGCACCTGACGGTGAAAGTGGTAAGTGGCAACGGTCAAACGGCGAAGGGCGAGACCCAAAGGTCGAGACCCATTCGTATTGCAATCGCGGCTCAAACATGCACCAAGTTCTATGCTAAAAGCTCCTTGGCAAAAAGCTCATTGCAACGAACCTGCGACAAGCATGCAACATGTCTGCTGATGCTGCTACTGCAGTAGAACACAGAGCCCAACGGAACTAATTTGCGCGAAACTCGATCGAACGCAGCTAAACATCATTTTGATCTATTGCGCATCCTTGAACCAAATCGAACCATCATAAATATTTACAAATATTTCGTGTTTAATTGTAAACAAAAATTTTATTTATTTATTTTATTGAGGGCGAGTAGAACTCAAGCGCGAATAGAAGGAGCGAGTCAAGGGTCAAAGCGAGTAAACTCAAGTGCGAGTAGAAGTCGATAGCGAGTTATGATCAACGCGAAAAAACTTTGTGCGAGTCAAGATCAAAAGCGAGTAAATTCAAATTGCAAGTACAAAATAAATTAAATAAATTGCGATTTAAGCCAACGAGTAAGTCTACAGCGACTAAGTCAATATAGCGTAAATGTCAATAGCGAGTAAGTCTACCGATTATCGGAAACAAACTCGATCTGCGCAGGCACTAGGAGCAACTTCATCTAAAATTTCAAGTCTATAGCTCTCATATGTTCTGAGATCCTTGCGTTCATACATACGGACGGACGGACAGACAGACGGAAATGGCTAGAAAGACTCGACTATTAATGATGATCCAGTATAAATATACTTTATGGGGTCGGAGATGCTTCCTTCTGCCTGTTACATACATTTGGATTTTGCACAAATGCAATATACCCTTATACCCATTTTTAAAGGGTTTAAAGTATAATAATCGAAAAAGTTTCGATTTTCGCACTGACCTCGATTTTGAAAAAAAATCGATTTGGGTCAAGATTTTGGATTTCCTTTTTTTGATACCAATCGATAGAACTGATCCTCACGAGTCAAAAATGGTATGAAATTGCAAAATCGGACATTATTTGACGAAAATATTCCGAAAAATCATCAAAATGGTTGACTTTACGAACGAATCGGTTTTTTGTCAACAACATTTTTCAACCCATCGATGATGAACTTGTTTGAATGCCAATTGATGGTTGGGATCCGTACGCATTCAAAAAGGTAGAACATTTTAAAATCAGACTTTATATACCCGAGATATTAAAAAAAAATCATCGAAAAAGTTTCGATTTTCGCAAAAAAACGTGGTGATTTGGAAGGTTATATCTCCGCGGGGAGTTATGTCGTTTTGGAACGTCATATCTCCACGCGGAGCTATTACCCGAGATATTATGTCGTTTAGGAACGTCATATCTCCGCGCGGAGCTATGTCGTTTTGGAACGTTATATCTCCGCGGGGAGCTATTACCCGAGATATTATGTCGTTTTAGAACGTCATATCTCCGCGGGGAGTTATGTCGTTTTGGAACGTCATATCTCCGCGGGGAGTTATGTCGTTTTGGAACGTCATATCTCCGCGCGGAGCTATTACCCGGGATATTATGTCGTTTTGGAACGTCATATCTCCGCGCGGAGATATGTCGTTTTGGAACGTTATATCTCCGCGGGGAGTTATGTCGTTTTGGAACGTCATATCTCCGCGGGGAGTTATGTCGTTTTGGAACGTCATATCTCCACGCGGAGCTATTACCCGAGATATTATGTCGTTTTGGAACGTCATATCTCCGCGGGGAGCTATTACCCGTGATATGTTGTTTTGGAACGTCATATCTCCGCGCGGAGTTATGTCGTTTTGGAACGTCATATCTCCGCGTGGAGTTATGTCGTTTGGAACGTCTCCGCGCGGAGCTATTACCCGAGATATTAAAAAAAATCATCGAAAAAGTTTAGATTTTCTCACCGACCTCGGAGATGCTTCCTTCTGCCTGTTATACATTTGGATTTTGCACAAATACAATATACTCTTATACCCATTTTTAATGGGTTCAGGGTATAAAAATAATAGCGAGTGAAAGCCAGCGATTAAGAGTCTCGCTGCAAGTTAAGTCGAGAATATAGAATAAAACGAAAAAGTCAAATGCATTTGATGCTGCATTGAATTTTATTGGAATGCAATTTAAACAGACTAAACAGTATTTTGTATCGGGTCTTGCCACTCTACTGGAGAACTGGTCAGGTCGTACCAGACCTGTAGATAGTGTCGTGGAGCAGCTGTTCGGTAAGCAGCCTGCAACATTCCAGTCATAGGACGTGTCGGTCTGGACAGACGAGCAGCAGTCGAGGCACAGCATTTCCGTTTCCGCACACCTACACGTCAGATTGAATCCATCCAGTTAAAGCAGCACCATTCAATCCTTCAGACTCCTCCTGCATCGCCCGATCGGCCATAGCGTCGTCGAACTGCAGCGGCGACGCCAGTGTGTGCAATCTGCAGAACCATCTGAACATTGAGAGAATCGTATGGTTGGCCCTCAAAATGCTGCACTCATTGCCACATGTGCTCGACGAGGCAAGCGATCAAAATGCCCAAATTGTGGCGCTTGGCAAATGTCATGTGTTCCTCCCAACCGTTGGGTTTTGGCCGCTTGTCGAGGTGTGCTCCTGTTGTGGTATCCAGGTAGTTGGGCTGGATTCTTCAACTATCTGCACATTTTTTCTTAGCCCTTCAAGATGCAACAGCGCTTTTCACATTTGGGTCAGCAACTGGTAACAGCAGCACAGTCTGCAGTCGTTTGTAGTCTCTGCAACAAATTGATATTAGATAAGTTCATTACAGATTATAATCGGACAATTTTGATATTCATTCCAGTTAGGTTTATTATAGCTTATATCAGATAATTATTTTTAGACAAGTCCATTGGGCTAAAGTAAGCTTCTCTTTCTTTATTCTGGATTATGGCTATAGAAATAGGAAAAATATGCTTCATATGCTTCTTTCTCCATAATATATTTTACTTTTTTCAAATACTGTCGAATGCATCGGTTGTCTTTTATATTTAAGTTATTTTGAGCCTTATTATAGTTCCAATATACTTGGACTATATATGGCTCTATAGGAACAATCGCATAATATTTTATATTCGGCTTGACGAAGCGATCTCTATTTATCTGATTTTACTTTATTTAATAGAAATCTAGCTTAACTTATCTAGCTGAAAGAAACTTACCGTGTGGCCATTTACTTGGAGATAAACAAGGCGCTTGCACCCCGTGCAAGTTACTGGGCTCTAGCATTGCTCAATTGCTAAATGAAGCGGTTCAGATTAAAATATATATATAGATATATATATATATAGATGTATATAGGAATGTTCACAATATACCTGCTGATGCCATTTACTGGCCGAAATAGTGTAAAGCGCTGTCGCATCTTGAAGCTGAGGATTCAATATATCGCGAAGGTTCCTGTTCACGAGCTCCCGGAGCGTGCGTATCGACAAGAACCTTAAAGGTAGCTGGACATAGAAAATGATGCCCTGAACAGCTGTGAAAAAGTGGCTCACATAGCTGGCCGAGCACAAGTCGCAACAACTGCAGCATTTTGAGGTGCAAGCATGCGTTTCTCTCAGTGCACAGATGGATCTGCAGAGTGCGCACACTGGGATTGCAGCTGCTGTTCCGCGATGCGATCATCGATCGCCTGATGCCAGGAGCTGGCCCCTGGCCACGCTTTAACAGCTGTTGATGATGCGGGCGAGGTCAGCGGCAACGTTGTGCCGCAACTACTGCTCGCCTGTCCCGCCCAACCTTCACGACCTTTGACCACAATGTTGAAAGCTGCTGACCGAATAGCTGCCCAACGACACGTCTCCGCACATCTGCAGCAAGTTAGCTGCAAATGCAGTTCCAATTATGTTAAATATAGTTTGTCTTGAACAATTTGCATTTCATTTTTTAGTTATTTCTTGTTTTTTTTTTTTTAAATATTATTTAATATATTCAAAAGCAAGCTTACACAAATAAATATTTGGCTAGTTCGAAAGAGTGTAATTTAAATTAGTTTTTACTTTAATTTTTTTTTTTTTTTTTGGCAACTTTTTACTCAATTTCATTTCAAAAGGAAGTGCTCCGTTTTAGGCACTTGAACAAACTAAATAGAATTTTCGATGCTTTGTGCTTCCTCATATTTTGAGTGATGCGTATTTCGACGCCTACTGAAAACAGTTTCAACAAATTGCAAGAAAAACACAAGAAATTGACGATATCTTCGGCACGCCGAAGATTGAACACCCTTGAAGACATATGAGTATAGTGTAGCTCGTTAAAGCTAAGTTTGTTTTATTCCACATTTTCTGTCGGAATTCTCGAAACATTTGTGAAACATTTTCCAACTTATCATTCAAGTTTACGCCCATATTCCACATTTGGGAATGGAATTCTCAAAACGTTAAACTTTTTCAACCTCCTACGTTTAAGGCTACGAATTATCAATCTCACATATGAATTAAAGACAACTCTCTCTTTCACTCTCTCTTGCGCTCCTCTTACCCTCTCTCTTAATCTCTCCTTATCTCTCTCTCTCTCTTTCTATCTCTATCTCTATCTCTCTTCTCTCTCTGTCTGTCTGGCTCAACAGTTGCGCTGGAGGAGGACTGCGTGGACTTTCAGGGTAACAAGGTGAACCATGGCATGCTCTATGTGCCCGGACCTGGTGTTTGTAGTCTATGCGTTTGCTATCATTCCGAGCCGCTGTGGTGCAAGGCCATTTACTGTGATCCGCCCTACGTAAGATATTGGAAAATCCTGTAAATAAAACATATCCACAAATTATCTTTAATTTCGTTTTCAGTTCTGTAAAAACTTCAGAGTAGGCGAACGATGCTGCGAATTCGAGTGTTTGGATCCGCCTGGCGAGGACAAGCTTTATCAGGTAAGTCAATACTGTACATCTTATAGATACACAATATATAGATACGTATGTTATAGATTCGTTAGATAATATTTAAACTGTAGACACTTTAGATACTTTTTTAATAGGTACAATAGTATGGGTTGATAATGTAATTTCTTTAGATACTTATCTCATAGATACACAATATATAGATACGTATGCTATAGATACTATAGATAATATTGATACTGTAGATACTTTATATGCCAATGTTATGGATACAATAGAAGCTTTTGATACTGTGAATTTTATAGGTACTTTAGTTACGTATTTAATAGATACAATAGATATTATTCATACTATAATAAAGATATCAAAAGATAGATACTATAAATACTATAGATACAACAGAGGCTGTAGATGCAATATATTAGTCGACAAATACCTAACATGCTGCAGATACTAGATACAATTGAAATATTGTAGATATAAAAGACAATATACTTTGGCAAGGTCAAATTCTATATATAGAATAAAACATTTAGATACTATAAAAGCTATGAACAAAGTAGATACTGCGGATGCTATAGAAATGTCAGAGATTCAGAATAGATAGAATAGGATAGGATAGTACTTCGAATGCTCTAGATATTGAAGCTGCCATTAGAAATATTGTAAATATAGATACTTGATACACTAGAGATGTAATTATAGAACTATTAGTTCTTATAGATAATATAATTTTTGTACTTTCAGGAACGTATGCGTAAACGCGCCGAGATTCTGGCCGGGAACAGCACCGCCTGTCAAGTGCAGGTCGCACCCTTGGCCGTGTCCACCATAATGTTCAGCTTTCTGGGCAACAGTTTTCTCAATTTATAACTTGAGCAGAAATCGCTTGAGTAACGGCGTTTAGCAATAAGTCAGCCCGACCTCCCCAATCCCCTACCCTACAACTCGCCACCCAGATCTTAAGTAGATAGTGGGAAGGTTCGTTTTTGTTAACTCTGTCCCGGAGACCAGCCAGCCCCCCCTAAAAAGCTAAACCCCAAATGGATACTTATTACAATGTAATAACTGCAACTAACAAGATTTATATAGGTGCATTCAAAAGATTTCAAATAAAAAAGAAGATACATGTATATACGTATAAATGTATATATATATACATATATATATATATATTTATATAAATGATATGATTTGGAGTAATACAGAACAAAACATAGGTTCTCAACTTATATATGTATGTCCCTAGTCTTATGTAGGTACAATAAAGCAAGCATATAAAGCGCATATATATATATATTTAATACAGTCCAAGCCAACCGACTTCAGATCTGGTACAGTCGGCACACAAAATACTAGAAAAATACTTGAAAAAAACCAACAACAAAAAAATAATAATAATAAAAAAAAACCAAATCACACTCATGAAGCGAACGTAAAGACAGTCTTTAACTAGCTCCTAAGTCTATATAGAATATAGCAGATATTAAAAATGGAAAAAAACAAATATATATATATTAATATATATATATACGAGTTTATACTCAACTTGTACATACGCGTATAGCTGCCTAGCTTTATATAATTCGGATCAAAAACTTGTTAATTAGTGTTTAGCTAAATGAATCAAGTACGATAATAGACAATTAATGATATAGTATGAACTAAAATGTGCATTCAGCCACTGTACACGCACTTTTTAATACACATATATATATATATATATATATGCATATATATATATACGGCCCAACAAATCTCGCCCCCAGTTCAAACACCTAGTGACAATTGATTTTTCCAAACTCGTCTTTTTTTCATTCTTTATTTAGATCTTAAGATCTTATACTTGCAATTCAATAACTGTAGTAAATTACACATATCATTAAACACACACACACACACACACACACACATACACTTGCATAATTATAATATATATGCCCAAAATCGTATATATTTTGCATTGGTGCTAATTTTATTGTAGGTTAAACACGATCCAAACACACACACACACACACACACACACACAATCGCACACATCATTTGATTCCAAATCAAAGGCCATATCAACTGGCTTAGCAAGCATCGAAAGAACTCTCAAATCTACACAGATAACACCTTTAAGAGGACCTAACCTTAAAAACAAAAAACCTAACCTCAAAACTAAAGAATTTTGAATTTCATTTGCCAGCCAATAACAAACTTTAACAACTAATCGAAATCTTTAATAAAAGTATTTGAATAAACAATAACAAAAAAAAAAACTATAACTCAAATCCTTAATAGCCATTTTAATAGCCGCAAAAAACTTCTAAATATAAAAGAAATATAAAAAAAAAAAACTTTAACTAGGGTTGAGTTTCGTTTTCATTTTCTCCGAATCGTAGAACTTAAGCATTTGAAGCGTCTCTTTCGATATAAAAATAGTTGAACCTGATTTGATTTCTAGGCATTTCTTGCAGGACCAGACCAGCTAAAGCAAACGTCTAATTAACTAACTAATTAAAATTGCAAACATAAAGCAAAAAGTGTTATTAACAAAATGATAAGATTCAATAAATTATCGATAGCTACAGTGAACACCACAAATATGGGCAATGCCTTGCGCATTGCGTATACACATATACGATATGCTAAGGAGTACGGCTGTGACAATTTTTTGTTTGCCTCACACAACTGTAAATAATATATATACATATATATACGATATGAAAAGCAACAAATCAATATTAATTGCAATATTTAATAATTCAAATGACAACAAGAACAACAAAAAATGGTATAAAGAGGCTCACACGTAAACAAGCTTTTCTCTAGTCTATGAATAGCCAGGAAAAGTTATTTAAAAAAAAAAATTAAAAACAAATTAAGAATAAAACTCATTTACGGCTATGTCGTAAAAAATGCCCCTGCAGTTCATATAGGGTATATGGATCTGAGCAGAACAAGTTCTACATAAGATATTTCTCGAGTAAAGTCAATATTCAAATTTCAATGTTCTCCAAGCATTCGCAGCTAAGATTAACTGAAAGAAAAAAAAACTATCTAAGATATAGTCCGATATAGAACTTATTCAAATTTTAGCCATTTATGTCTATAAAATCTTTAGAAATTGTTTCTGCCTGGTTTCTTATATGATAAAAGTTCTTTAAATTATAGTTTAGTAATTAGTTTAGTATTTAGTATTTTATGTTATCTTCCTTTAAATAATAGCTTCTTTTTTACTATCTCATGTCTTTAAAAATATTTGATTAAAATCTTGCTGTTTGCCTCTATAATACAACTTCTTCAAATTAAACCCACAAATTTAGTATTTAAAAGGTATTTATAGTATTTTGAAAAGGCTTCTTCTGGTGCCTTATATAAAACACCTTTGATTTAGTATTTAAAGTATTTGAAATCTTTTAAAAAGGATTCTTCCTGTTTTCTCACATAATACAACTTCTTCAATTTGAAACCTTCTAGTTGGTATTAAATTCCCAAGTTCCGGTTCCCCAGTTCCCCAACAAACTATCTACTGCAGGGGTACAAAATGAAGCAGAAACAATAAACAATGATCTTAACTGAATGTACAATTCGAATGCCACAATATCTGACCAATATGCAAATATATATAGTATATTTATGCATTAAAAAATATAATTTAAAAAAAAAAACGATTAATACGAAGTCATAAACCTAAATAATGTGTATTTTTAAGATGATAAATCGACAAATTTAAATAGAATCCAAAAAACTAATAAATACTATCCAATGATAAAGCGCTTTAAAAATACTACTAAATACCAACAAATAAAATACCAAAAAAATACCTATTTCCATTTATACACTCTAACTAAGAAAACACAAAATTGGCTTTAAAAACTTATTAATAAAAAACAAAAAAAAAAACGAATCTTGTCACGCTCATTTGTAAAATGATGCGAATCGATATTCAACTGATTCAGTTCTTAGATAGATCCCTGGTCTAGAATGGTAAACAATATATAAGTATATAATCCAGAGCCAGTCGAAAAAGCTTTGCCACTAGAAACCTCGATACAAGTTTTTTATACATATAAATCGTATATCCAGAGTATACCGTGCATCTGGATGAAACGTTAGCCCACTTAGGGCAGAATGCCATGGGCATTACCTACTATTACTTATTCTGTATGAGATTAGTATATTTGAAAAATTGAACGATATAATGTATTTTGTTTCAACAGCCGCACTTGATAAACTCTTTAAAGTTCTTGAACTTCCTTTCAACGAAACCAAAAATATAAATACGAAATGAAAATGAATAGAAACAAAAAGACCATATAAAAATCGATTAAAAATGTCATTAAAGTTCAAAGAAACCCTCATTGAATTTATTATAATTATAATCTCATTATGTATCAAAGGGGATTTCAAAACATGTATGCATATTTCAAAAATATATAAAGTACCAGAGAATTTTAACATAAAAATAAAACAATATTTTCACAATAGCTTAAACAACACTGGCTTTTATTTGCACGTTGGCAACACCTTTTTCGCATGTGCGAAAGGCAAATGTGACAAATCTGTTGAATGATTTTTTAGATTGAATTTTCTTCCAGCTGTTTCCCGCTGCCCAGTTAAACATGGGAACTTATTTACGAAGTTCTGCGAGTTTCTTAGCAGAAGCAAAGAAGATGACCGTGTCTTCGATTGCATTGCGTGGCCTAGAATTTACTTCTCTCTCTCTCCCTCTCTCCCTCTCTCACTATCTCACTCTCACACTCTCTTTTTCACTATTACATCTAATTTTTCTAACTTCTCTATTCTAACCGCCTTCATCTCTCCCCGTCACACTCGTTCTTTCACTGTCTGTCACTCTCCCACCCTCTCGCTCTTTCTCTCTCTCTCTCTCTCTCTCTCTCTCTCTCTCTCATTATTGATAGCTTACTATTTTTGCTGTATGCTTCTCTCTTCAGTTCTCGTTTAAAACCTCATTACACCATTGCCTGGTGCTTCTCTCCACGCTTCTCACGTCCACTCCGATATCCAATAAAAGCATTAGCAGCTTCTCTCTCTCAGCATTGCCTGCAGCGAATCGCTTCTTCTTTTTCCCAATACTTGTTCTGTATACATCACACTGCCAGCTGGCCGCCCTTCTCTGCGCTTCTCACGCCTGCCATCAAGTATATCTATTTGTTTTTTTTCACTTTCATACCACTAGAGCAAAAAAGATACAGCAACAAAATTTCCATATTCACATTTATTAAACACTATACAGTGAAGTTTTGTATTTTGTTCAGCCATAGCGATAAAAAAAAAATCAATTTCGAAAAAAAAATACATAATATATATATATATATGTTTGACACTTAAAACTAAGCATTATAAAAAAAAAATATCTATATATGCTATACTATATAATATATATAATCAATAATTTTCATGAATCATTTCGTTAGCAAAAAGATTGTGTATGTGTGTGTGTGTGTGTGTCGTAGTTGTTGTAATCAGCTACATATATCAGTTATATATAGCATATACATATATATAAATAGTTTCAGTAGTTGGTTCGACAGATTTCAACCGGTTTAACTCTCTCTAGCAAGATGGAAAGTAGCATGGCTCAAGAACCAATTCGCATTTTATATGTGTAATATGTAAAAATTACGCATAGAAAAAAAAAAACTTTTTTGGATATAATCATAGTTAATGTATATCTATTAATGTAATTATGTATATTAGAGTTATATTTAGATATTAACTAGTTCTTTCGTTTTTCTTCTTCTTCTTTAAAATTTGCATAGTGCATTTGCATATTGCTGTTGATAATTGCAAAAAAAAAAAAAAATACTATATGCAAAAATTAATTGTATTTCGTTATGTTCAATTCAGTTAAGACTTAGACGCTAAAATTTGCCTTAGTATGTAATAGTATAATTATTATTATTATTGATTTAGTATTTAACTGTCCTTTTTCCTTGGAAGGGGGCCCCGGGGAAGGGCCGTTTCGTTTAAATATTATTATTTAAATATGAGTGAATTTTTATATGTATATGCCGAGCACTGTAAACGTTTAGAAAGTTTATGCTTCAGATTGTACAACTGTTGGGAGACCTTACATATATTCTATATAACGTATATATAGATCTAACACTAGATGGGCGAGGGCGCTGGGGCGGGGATTGCAGGCGTTTCGAGAGTTAAGCGAGCGCTCAGGGTCTGGCTATTATTAGTTGGGAGTTTTCAATCATTATCATACAATTGGGCCTTACAAATTTTAAGCTACATTAAAATTACGTACAGACTACAACTACAGCTGCGAGCTTGGGTTTGGGGTATAGGGGGAATGGCTAGCAAGGGATTGGGTGCTGTGCGTGTGTGTGTGTGTGTGTGTGTGTGTGTTGGGGCAGGAGGCGGTGCTCCTAGGTGTGTAGCGGGCGGTTAACATTAGCTACTGTGAATCACATTCACAATGAACGCCAGTCGACTCGAAGCTGGTTAGACCAGCATTTTGTGGCGCCTATTTGCTGCGCAGCACGGGCGAGTATAGCGGCGGGGTTATGGAATAGGCGGGCGACAGAGGCGCGCTAGAGCTGCCAGAGGAGGAGGAGGAGGAGGAGGAGCTGCTGGTGCTGCTGTTGCGGCGTCGGTTACTGCAACTATTCCTGGTTCTGGTTATGCACTATTGCGCGGCATTGGCCGTTTCCTTGGCACCATCGTTAACAGCTGCCGGCGCCACATTCACCTCCTTCATGGACTCAACTTTGGCGACAATTTTGAGCGCCGGTCCCAGCTTCATGCCCATCGCGTTCACCAAATGATTCTCCTTGAGCAACAGCAGCGCCTGTCCATCGATCTCCTGCTGCACAAAATCATCCACATAATCTTGACAGCCGGGCAGCTTGCGTATAAACTCGCTGACCTCATCCACGCTCCAGCTGCAGATCGAGGGACGCTCCACAGCGACGACAGCGGCGCTGACATTGCTGCTATTGCTGCTGCTGTTGTTGTTGTTGTTGTTGTTGTTGCTACTGCTGGGCATGGCTGCTGGCAATGCGGTCACTGTAGCTGCAACTGTTGCCGTGGCTGTTGCCGCTGCCAGCACGGCCGACGGCAGCTCAGCTATAATCATGGCCGGCTCGGGGCTGAGTGCGTCCGTTTGCATTTTTTCCTCGGCCAGCGATTCGTCCAGCTTGTCGGCCAGTGCCAATGCATCAGGTGCAACCATGCCCACGGCGCTGCCGTTGCTGCTATTGCTGCCGCCCATTTTGGCCAGACGCGCACAGCCCGGCGAGCAATAACGCTTGCGCTTCAGTTTGCTGCGATGCTCCGGCTTGCCGCACTGCT